>NC_083769.1:46357154-46362154 GCF_963514075.1 Conger conger
ATTCTGTGTTATTTATGCCACTTTATTTCTGTCTTCAGTGAAACATTGGCTGTGTCTGTAATGGTTGGATGGTTTCCAATTTACCAGTATGTCCTGTACAGATTAGTCCTGCTGTTAATCTGTGTGTGTGTGTGTGTGTGTGTGTGCGCCTACGCGTGCGTGTTTGTGTCCATTGTGTGTGTGTGCGTGCGTGCGTGTGTGTGTATGTGTGTGTGTGCGCGTGTGTGTTTGTGTGTCCATTGTGTATGTATGTAGTGCAGTGGTTAAGGTAAATCACTGGGACACGCAAGGTCGGTGGTTCTAATCCCGGTGTAGCCACAATAAGATCCGCACAGCTGTTGGGCCCTTGAGCAAGGCCCTTAACCCTGCATTGCTCCAGGGGAGGATTGTCTCCTGCTTAGTCTAATCAACTGTACGTCGCTCTGGATAAGAGCGTCTGCCAAATGCCAATAATGTAATGTAATGTATGTGTGTGTGTGTGTCCATTGTGTATGTGTGTGTGTGTGTGTGTGTGTGTACAGAGTGGAGACCCGTCTCTGGTTCGCTCTGGCCCAGAGGAGACCCTGTCCAGCCACAGGCTGGTGTTCGAGGCTGAGCGCGCTCGCAGGGAGAGCCGGGTGGTGTTCTGCAGCCGGGACCAGCACGCCAACGGGATCGAGTGACCCAGTCAGGGGCCACGCCCCCCAAACACACTCGCAGTGAGTGACAGCCGAGAGAACCCTGTGATTATATTCTCATTTCCTGCTCAACCGCTGCTTTTATCGACGTTCACTGGTTTTATCTGCAACGGACGTTCAGACGTTGCCCGACAGCTTAAAGCCCAGGTGTCCGCTTCCAGGCGATGAGCAACTATATATTCAAAAGCAATTCATTATGCTTTTTTAAAAAAAATGTTTACAAAATTTTCCAAATGAAATAATGCATTGTTGCAAAATATAGCCAACACTATAAAATGGCAAAGAAATTACAGAAATCTTTGGTTGACAGCAGCAAGGAATGTTGGTGACGGTGCTAATGGGTAGCTAGTTCAAAACATGAAGAGACTGATCATTTATTTATTCCTTAATGTGTAATGTGTAATTGTAGAACAATTATGGGGGGTGGGGGTGCAGATTCATGACAGGATTATAGGAAACCCCCCCCAGCAAATGGTGCAGTAATTCTAACGTTCACCAGGAACGTTTCCGTGTGAACACCACTGGAGGGAGCCATTTCTCCAAAGCTATAAATCTGTTGGGAACATACTTTGAGGCCAAAAGGATTCAGAACTACAGACATCTGTGCTCGAGTTCAACTTCATTTGTCACGTTCCTAACGTTAAGTTCAAGTTCTGGGGCAGCCTGTAGCATAGTGGTTAAGGTAACTGGGACACGCAAGGTTGGTGGTTTGAATCTTCTGTGTAGCCACAATAAGATCTGCACAACCGTTGGGCCCTTGAGCAAGGCCCTTAACCCTGCATTGCTCCTTATCTCCTGCTAAGTCTAATCAACTGTACGTCGCTCTGGATAAGAGCGTCTGCCAAATGCCAATAATGTAATGTAATGTAAAATGAAAACCTGTCGAATGCTTTCTATTCGCAATGTATATCAGCATTTACATGTTACAGAAAGACACAGTGTTACACACATTTCCATACAAAATAGCAGTAATGCATTTTTGTATTATATGTGTGTTTTGAATTTAAAGGTTTATAGTCTTGAAGTAATGATTATTCACTTTGCAACCACTGCCTGCTTTTCAATGATGTTTGGCTCAGGAATTCAATCTGTTGTGTTTCTTTTTAAATATAAAAAATGTTACTGAAGGGAAACTGCCATTTGCTGAAATATGATTTTTATGAATAATGTGTAATCTTTTTTACATTAAAATGAACTACGGACCGCTTTTATTGGTTTTTTCAAAATCCTAATTGAGGACATAAAAATACAAGTCTGTGACATTTTATTCTAGGTAGCAACTGAAATAATAATCTTAATAATCTGAAGTAATTTGATGGTCGATATAACAAACCCAATGATACAAATGTTCAGAGAATAGCAGTTCAGGCCCTGCTGATTTTCCACCCATGAATGAAACCCAGCACACCCTAACTTCATAAAAGGGCTCAACTGAATAGCTGTGGAACACAGCTTGTGATGATTTCATTATCTAAATTGGTTGCTAAAATTATTATGGGGAGGTTTTTCCACTGAATGTTTCCGCCCAGGGTGCTGATCCATAACATCATGAAGTGTTAAAAGCAACACGGTAACAAGTAAAATGATCAGAGCAGTAGATTTTACCCTACTTTTGTAAGTTTAACAACCTAACTGAAGAAGTACTTCAGCCATCTTGTAAAATGCAGGGATCACAAACGGGGATCTTGATCTTTAGTCATCTCATGATTGTAAGGTCTACAGTAAATTGTATTCCAAACCAGTGCTTGTGATCTGACCAGTGCAAGAAGTCTCCGTATTGTAAAAGGTACATCTATAACCATATTGAATAAGGATGAAAGACAGGTGTTGATTTCCGTATTGTTCACAACAACATGTCGGTGGTGAGTTCAGCTGTTGCCAAAAGTAACTTGCAGACAGTGAAAAGATAACAAAACAGGTGTGTCCATTTCTTAGTCACGGTAAAGCCACACACACTGACTGAATTAAAGCCCTGCTCTCTCAGCTGGTCCCAGCTTGATGAGAAAGCAGTATCAAGGAGCTCAACAGCTTCTTAAACGGAGATTTATTCAGATGAAACATTTACCCCTGGCACAGACCTGTCGTGGGGCCAGTTTTGCAGACAGATTAAACTTAGTCCCAGACTAAATTTGAATTTTGAATGCGGGATTCCCCGCACAAAAAGTCCAGGACTAAGCTTACTCTGTGTCGATGAAACTGGCCTATAACTCAGCCAGGAGTAAATTGATATCCAATGGCATTGATAGTTTTCAGCTGATAAATGCATATTGATATTGATACAGATAGTGATCAGCAATTGTTCACTTTTATTAGGGACTTAATTACTGCTCGTTAGATTCTGTTTTAGCTGCTGTACGTCACTGTAAAAGCAATCAAGTTGTATTTTAAGTATATAATTCACCCTGTACTTAACACATTCACTGTTATTTTATGGATTATTTAGGTAGTTTTTCATCTGGCAGCATAATTATTGAACATTATTTAATCATTGAAACAATGGGTGACAGAATGAGCTTAACTGTAACATCGGCTTTTGCGACGTTCGTGATCCTCTGACTGTCGGGGCTCAAGAGCTCATTGGTGGAACCCATGGCGGAACCAATGCCCATATTTGGAATAAACCTCTCGGCAAGTATCAATATCATGTGGCTTTCCTAGTAACCACATAATCTCATAAGTGTTCGTACAGTAATGGAGTTATCCTCCTGTTCTTTGTGAATACACTCAGGGGAAGCTTATAGATAATTATTATTGTACAATTCCTCAGAAAGCCCTTAGATCCTTTAATAGCTGAGACTCTGCACTAAAATCACCGTATAATGGGCGGCGGGAAACTTTTAAAGCTGAAGGTTCCGGAAAGATAAATCTGTTGTAAAAAACAATTGTCTAGATTATTCCTGAAAAAGGTCAGTAAAATATCCCCATAACAGTGTTCATTACTGTGGTGCCAAAAAAAGAGGGCCGGCTGGAGCTGAGCTGTGATTGGCTAGTGAGCCCACTGGAGCTGAGCCATGATTGGCTGATTGCGGTAGAAGATTGAAAATGGTCGCACTGGGGTGCGCGGGACGGAGAGGGGGCTTGGTGCGTGCGTCCAGCCGTGTCAGACATCGGAGAGGCGCTGGCGGTTGCCCGTCACCACGGTGACCTTGGGCTGTCTGAGCTCTGGCCGGGTGGTCTTCTCCTTACGCAGGACCTGGGTCAGAACACAGGGGGGGGGGGCCCGAATGAGGGAACAGAGAGAGCTCTCGTACCTCTCTCCTGGTGTAGTGGCATCACGCGTGTTCGCTTTGAGGGGCCACAGCCCTTTACTTTGAGGGGCCACAGCCCTTTACTTTGAGGGGCCACAGCCCTTTGAGGGCCACAGCCCTTTACTTTGAGGGGCCACAGCCCTTTACTTTGAGGGGCCACAGCCCTTTACTTTGAGGGGCCACAGCCCTTTGCTTTGAGGGGCCACAGCCCTTTGCTTTGAGGGGCCACAGCCCTTTACTTTGACAGCTGTTTGTGCCGAGTGTACTTGCTATCTCTTTACTGAGGCACACTGCAGCAGCTTATTAGCCTAAAGCTGGTGGCCAGTGGTCATTTTCAACTTACTAGTATGTTTGTTTGTCACTGAATACACAATACAGAAGTGTAGGCTCATTCCTAGTTTATAAGTTAGCTAGCTAGTTTTTCAATTTGGTACAACCGAAGTGCATTGTTTCAGAGGTCTTCAATCTGGCTGCGTCTGGCTAGATGTAGAGGGGTGGCCCGTAGCGTAGTGGTAAAGGTACATGACAGGCACACGCAAGGTTGGTGGTTCTAATCCCGGTGTAGCCACAATAAGATCCGCACAGCCATTGGGCCCTTGAGCAAGGCCCTTAACCCTGCATTGCTCCAGGGGAGGATTGTCTCCTGCTTAGTCTAATCAACTGTACGTCTGCCAAATGCCACTAATGTAATATGTAATGTGATGTTTAAGGACATGAAACTAGGATGTTTGTAGAACATAATCGGTTTAATATGTGCGTGAGCCGAAAGCGTGACTGTAGTTATTTTTGTTATTAGTGGAGGATGAGATCATTCAGGGAGGACCCAGCCCTCTGGCTAATGACAGCCAGGACCAGAAGCCATTATTATGTAATCGTGCAGACAAAATCCTGCCCACTGTAACCCTCCCTCCCGCTATCCCGCTGTTCTCACCCCTTTCAGGACTCTTTCTTGGAGTTCGTTCCTCGTCAGGGGGCGTTCCTCGTCGGTGAGGGACGACTCTTCCGGGTCAATCGTGTCTCTGGCATACAGAACATGAACATTTTGAAACATTTAAAAAAAAACAAACAAACACAC
>NC_083769.1:46364654-46392154 GCF_963514075.1 Conger conger
AATGATCAGTCTATATATCTGTATGGGAACTACAACTACTTGATTAAGGGATTGTTTTGATTAAGAGATTGGGCTACATTAACTCAGGGGGTAAGAGCGGTGCCTTGCATGGCAGCCTATCACCGTTGGTGTGCGAGTGTGAGTGTGAATGGATGAATGAGAGGCATCAACTGTCACGCACTTTGAATAAAAGTGCTATATAAATGCAGTCCATTTAGCGTTTTTTTTTTTTTAAATGGGTCTTTCTCCCAAACTCACCTGGCTGATTTGGTCCCTGAAAGTCTCAGCCTCGTTGTTCTGCTCGTTGACATAGTTGAAGAGGGCGAAGTTCCGGTCCTCAACTGCGCATGTAGACGTGAATTTGCATTAATACTGACGGGTGGAGAGATCTAACATCATCTCTTTATCGCTCATTTTTATCCTTTTCAATGTGGTCGGGATGCCTGATTTTATCACAGCCATAGCCATATGCATAGACCCAGGAGGAAAAAAGTATTTCACTTTTTTTGACATCATACAAACGTCTTGGATGACAAAAACACATTGCAGTGAAAATATTTTGTTGAATGTTCCTTATGTTAAGATAAATAATGTATAGGCTGAGGAGAGCCAAAATTTTATGTCCTCGTTTGAAGACGCAGGAGGACAGATCATTCTGGCCCCATCTGATATTCCTGATGTATCAGATTTTCCTGAGCTGTGAGAATGACCGCAGACAGACCCTCAATGAACTTCATGACCAGCAGGTCCAGGTCCTCCTCCCCGGTGATGCGCTGGATGCGATGGAACGCTTCCTCCAGCGAGGCCATGCTTTCCTCCCCGGGCTCAGTCCTCCTCTTCTCCCTCTCCACTGTGGCTGTGAATGCAAAAAAAGAGGTCACTGTAACACCTCTTTACCCCCTGTGGCCTATGCCACAATAATAATAATAATAATAATAATAATAATAATAATAATAATCTGTTATTTAGCTTGACGCTTTTATCCAAAGCGACTTACAGGTCATTGGACTAAGCAGGAAGCAATGCGGGGGGTCAAGGGCCCAACTAATAATAATAATAATAATAATAATAATCTGTTATTTAGCTTGACGCTTTTATCCAAAGCGACTTACAGGTCATTGGACTAAGCAGGAAGCAATGCGGGGGGGGGGGGTCAAGGGCCCAACTGCTGTGTGGATCTTATCGTGGCTATACCGGGGCTTGAACTAACAACCTTCGCAGTCCTGTACCTTAAACACGAGGCTACCTCTATGGCTGCATGCATGCATAATGTGAATGCATCTAGTGCTTTTCATGAGGGACCATGTACAATGTTAAAACATCAACATTGTCATTTGTGTTTTGTACCAGAGTCTTAGCTTAGCTTAGTTTTCATCAGCAGTCCCAATGCAGGTTTCACAGGGAATGGGGGAAACGCCACTCAGCCATCACCAGTGTACAGCATAATAGCATCCAACCCTTTTCTTTGAGATCTACCATCATGTACGTTTTCATTCCAACCATAATTTGGCACACCTTATTCTCCTAATTAGCAGGGCAATGAGATCTCTAGCTGTTGAGTGGCATGTGCTTTGTTAGGTTTGGAGTGAAAACGTACAGGATGGTTGATCTCCCGGAGCAAGATGTGGCAGCCCTGCTCTAGCTGTTGAATGAGATGTGCTTTGTTAGGGTTGGAGTGAAAGCCTACAGGACGGTGGACCTCCAGGAACAGGGTTGATTACCACGGGTGTAGCACCTACGAGAGCATTACGAGGCCCTTTGCAAAACATCTAGAATGTTCCTGGACTTCACACTTTCATCTCTAGATGTGATTACAAGTGTGAGAACTGGCTGTGAGGTGACGCCTTGGTGAAACGGCAGTGCGGCGTGGGGGTCAGGGAGCCGGCTTGGTGACGGCGGTGTCGGACCTTGCTTGCGGCTCTGGTCCTGGGCTTCCTCGTCGGCCCGCTCCTGGTTCTTGATGTTCATGAAGGTCTTGAGCCGGTGCTCGTGGGCGATGATCCTCTCCAGCTCCTGCATCTCCACGTTGTACTGCGCCAGGTCCTTCACCGCCTTCTCGTTCAGCGTCACGGTCTTGGACTGGGCCTCCACCCTGGAGCAGAGATGGGCCACACCACTGGTCACCCAGCAAGTCGCGTGTGCACAGGCACATTCACGAACGGGGAGATCGGACCAGTACTCTGAGGTACTCTGCCTCCACCCAAATACACGTCGCCCTCGTCCGTACATGTACACACACGCATATGCAAAAATACCAACAGACACTGGATTACCACCGTTCCACTTACGATTGAATGTTCATGAACCCAAAAATGGGGACTTGTAAGAACAAATGAAAAGTTGGCATTCTCCAAATGGAGATTGAAAATTGCACCCATTTGGAGGGTAACAGCTCCCATTTTCCCCTCACACACACGTTCGTTCACCTGGCGTCGTAGGCGGATGTGGATTGACCAATTACATCCCCGATGTCCTTGCGTATCTCCTGAAGCTCCTGTTAGAACAGACACAGTAGCCTTTAGCCCAAACCTGAGATTGAAGAGCTCTGTGCACTCAATCCATGGCAAATGGATGACAGTATGTTACAGTAATTTAGCGGACACACTCATCCAGTGTGACTCACAACGTAGGAGAAACATAAGTGTATTGACCGCATTTAGAGCATTATTGCAAGCTGTTGATGGTAACTAAGAACCAAAACAGAGGCTGAATAAGTACAAATGCATCTGAAGAAAAGAAACCATAAAATACCATAACAAAGGCAACGGGTGAGTGCTAGGGGATGGTGATAGGTAGCAGCAGAACCTGGGTGCGGTCAGAAGAGGACGGGGTGTTTGTTAAGCGGGGGCAGGTGGGCCCTCACCTTGGCCAG
This sequence comes from Conger conger, assembly GCF_963514075.1. Lineage (NCBI taxonomy): Eukaryota > Metazoa > Chordata > Actinopteri > Anguilliformes > Congridae > Conger > Conger conger. The sequence continues at coordinate 46,367,527 of NC_083769.1, forward strand.
CCTGCGGTACAGTTGCTGAAACCGGTTCCGCTCCACGTGGAGGGTCTCCAGCTCTGCCCTCAGGCTGCCGATCTTCGCCAGCTGCTTGTTGAACCCGGTCGAGGCCTGCGGACGTCATTAGCGGCAACACGTTAGCCAGCGCACTTTTTTTAATGCCCCACCCCCTATTTTCTCCCCAATATGGAATACCTAATAGTATACAGCAGTGCTCATGCTCTGATCTTGTTCTGTTGATGTGGTAGAGCTTAGACAAGTATACATTTTTCTCCAAAGCATCTACAAAGGTATTCAGACCCCTTCACTTTTTGCACACTTTACTGTGTTGTAAATACATTTTAAATTGATAAAAATTGTATATAGCAGTGCTCATGCTGTGATTTCCATATGCAGGTTGCGGGATAGTGTAGTCACCCGGCCCTGGGTCAAATATGAAATTATTCAAAGGTTGAAATACTTTTTTGCTTGTCCCGTGTATTGGAACGGTCATTAAATCAGGCGTGCGAGTTCCTGGTTACAACAAAAACCTGGCTAGTGGGTCCCGAGGACCGGAGTCCAGACACGCTGCCGTAGAGCACCAGCGACCATTTTAATGGCCGTGACCTTTGACCTTATTTCCTGTGGCTGAGGCAGACGTGTGAGTGGCGGCTGGCAGTCGGGCCGGGCCCTCACCCTGTGCAGCCTGTTCTCCAGGGTGAGGCCGGCCTGCTGCGTCTGGCTGACCTGCCCTTTCTGGTTCAGGCTCACCGCACTGCTCGCACGCCTCTGCTTTGACAGCCGCTTCTCCATGATGAAAATCTTGTTCCCCGTGTGAGATAGACAGAGAGATAACCTCGTTAACTTTGTTTAGGTATATTACACAGTGTAAGAAGATGGAAGACCACAAAAATCGTGACCTTGGAATTATTGGGTTGAGAGCTGTGTGTGACAGTGGGCCACCCAGCAAGTAAAAGTGCTGTGAGTGGGCAGTAAACCCCCCACTGTGTGGGGTAGTGAGTGGGAAGTGAGTGGGGCAGTGAGTGGGTAGTGAGTGGGTAGTGAGTGGGGTAGTGTGTGGGGTAGTGTGTGGGCAGTGTGTGGGGTAGTGTGTGGGGTAGTGAGTGGGTAGTGAGTGGGCAGTGTGTGGGGTAGTGAGTGGGGTAGTGTGTGGGGTAGTGAGTGGGCAGTGAGTGGGGTAGTGAGTGGGCAGTGTGTGGGGTAGTGAGTGGGCAGTGAGTGGGCAGTGTGTGGGTAGTGTGTGGGTAGTGAGTGGGTAGTGAGTGGGTAGTGAGTGGGGTAGTGTGTGGGGTAGTGAGTGGGGCAGTGAGTGGGCAGTGAGTGGGGTAGTGAGTGGGTAGTGTGTGGGTAGTGTGTGGGGCAGTGAGTGGGCAGTGTGTGGGTAGTGTGTGGGGCAGTGTGTGGGGTAGTGTGTGGGTAGTGAGTTGGTAGTGAGTGGGCAGTGAGTGGGTAGTGAGTGGGTAGTGAGTGGGCAGTAAACCCCCCACTGTGTGGGTAGTGTGTGGGTAGTGTGTGGGCAGTGTGTGGGCAGTGAGTTGGTAGTGAGTGGGTAGTGTGTGGGTAGTGTGTGGGCAGTGTGTGGGCAGTGAGTGGGTAGTGAGTGGGTAGTGAGTGGGCAGTGAGTGGGTAGTGTAGAGTCTCCGCTCCGGGGCGTAGGGCACCTCCTGGTCCAGCTGTGCGGCGGCCTGCCTCTCGCGCTGCAGCAGCTCCTGCAGCTCGTCGCTGCGCTCCAGCGTGCAGCGCAGGCTGTGCGTGGCCTCCGTGTCCTGCACCCGCCGCAGGCTGCTCCCCGACACCCGCAGGCTGCACCGCACCTCCTCCTGCTCCTTCTGCAGCTTCTGGATCTCCTGCCTGCCCCCGGGCACGCAGAGGGGCACGCAGAGGGGAACACAGAGGAGAACGCAGAGGTCAACCGAGGGTCACAACCGCCCCTCTCTCCTACCAGTCCGCACATTTAACCCTTATTTGAAGAGTACTGTAGACTTTATGGAATGTTTTTTTTTTTTTTTTTTTTTTTCAAAGTTCTAAACCAGCGTTCTAGAACTCGATTGCCTTTTGGCATTAGAGTGTTCCGTTAAGAACATTCTAGCCACACGCGTGCTATTACTCACACGCTTAGAAATAAAGATACAGAAAGTACCCAAACGGGTACAAATGCTTCTCGCTGGGGCGGTACCCTCTACGGCCCACAGCTGCACAGATCTTATTGCGGCTACACTAACTTAGCCACTAGGCTACAGCCTGCCCCCTGCCCAGGTGGCATGTGAAACGCTGGATGCATTTTGTGCATCACGGCTTAAACGCGTCATTGACTCCTGCCATCTGCAATGTTACACCCTGAGAAATTCAAACGGAGTGATGTTAAAAGAGAGAGAGAGCGGCCACCCTTACAGCTGCCTGCGGATCAGATTCTGGGTCTCGACGCTGTAGGCCTGCCGGTCTCCCTCCATGATGCGGAACTGCCGCTGAAGCTTGGCCAGCTCGGCCTCCGCTGCCCAACACACAACACAACACACAACACAGAACACACAACACAACACAGAACACACAACACAGAACACAACACACAACACACAACACAACACAGAACACAACACAGAACACAACACAGAACACACAACACAACACACAACAGAACACACAACACAGAACACAACACAACACACAGAACACAACACACAACAAAGAACACACAACACAGAACACAACACAGAACACACAACACAACACAGAACACAACACACAGAACACAGCACAACACACAACAAAGAACACACAACACAGAACAAAGAACACAACACACAGAACACAACACACAACACAGAACAAAGAACAAACAACACACAACACATAACACAGAACAAAGAACAAACAACACAGAACACACAACACACAACACACAACAAAGAACACACAACACAGACGCCACGTTAGCCTCCACACGCTACGGCCTGAGATAAGAACATCACAGCGAGGCCAGACTCTGTTCTGGTCTCCAACCCTGGTCCTGGAGAGCTACAGGGTCTGCTGGTTTTCGTTGTCACTCTGTGCTTAATTGATCAATTAGAGCCGTTCATTACACAGTTAACTCACCTCACCTCTTTACCTGAGTCTCAGCAGGATGCTGATTTGAAGGTGAAAACAAAAAGCAGCAGACCCAGTTGCTCTCCATGACCAGGGTTGGAGACCACTGTTTTAAAGTGTATTTACAGTGTATTTAATAATAATAATAACAATAATAATAATAATAATTATTATTATTATTATTATTATTATTATAGTAATTATATTTCTTTGTGAAGCACTATTGCAAGCTATCTTGCTTTCTGGGATTATTTGGTTTAATAATTGGCAATAACCCTGGTGAACTTTCCGGTGCAAAACAGCAGATGTGGATCTTCACATTCAGATCCATTTCAGTTAAATTTGCTAGATAAATATACCTCATTATTTAAATATTCAGTCACACTGAAAACGAAATACATCATATGGCACTGTCATACACGGAACTGTTAATATGGAAAATACTAGTAGGCTAGTATTTTATGAATTCATACAGACTGGGCATTACATATGCAATAATAAAATGGGTATTTATTCATTAATTTGATATACTGAAGGAAAATAAAATATGAATACCAATCCCATCGATGTCCATCTCACTGCTGTCCGAGAGGATGCTGACTGCTGATCTCCCACGCGGCATTGTGCTAACTTTAACTGGCAATGGAAAGAGAGGTTTATTATATTGCAGTCAGTGTAGAAATGAACTAAGGCAACGGTGTGTCACCCCCGGTAATGTCTGTGTTCACTGTGCGGCCTCTGTGAATTTCCAGTGCAGCTGTTCACTTAAAAACTATCACTGAGTATGATAAACTACGATTTACTACATCTACGACCTCCATGTAAGTGCATTTATTCAAGTTGCAAACTATAATTTCACCGTCAAATATGTTCGTAACTTAGGGCTGCTGTAAACTCATACAGGCCATGTACGTGTAGGTCGTGGGATATTGCTAATTACTTGTCTCAATACACTCATCGGCATTCGGGTAAATCATCGTAATGGATGCATGTAAATCTTATCTAGACCAGCCTGCAATTATGATAAAACGCCACATCTTAGTTACACACGAAATGACAATATTGACATTGGAAAGCAAACACTGACATCAAGCAACGCACAAATCGGCTATAGGCTATCCGTGTGTTGTAAATATCTTTTGCTGATATCGTGACCTCGCTCTTCGTACGACCGCCTAAATTCGACATAATCAAGGAAAAAAGCGCAACCCTCACGTTAAATACAATTACATTCGACCGACTGTATTAGATAGGAATTAATTAAGCAGCTAATTAACACGGGATCGAACTATACAGAGTTGTCATAGCGCTTTGAGCAATCAAACAGGAAACGAGCACAATATAGTTAGCTGATTACATTTATTACCTGTGGGTGAAAGTTGAAAATTTTCGTTCTGGTTGCTTTTTAGTTTACAGCCCCCTCGGCTGTATTGCTACAATTAGATAGGTAGCAAACGCGCTCGCAGTAGTATGTTGTTAGCAACCGTTTCCAGGAAAGAAACGGGGAAACAATGTGGCATACGCGGGGAACCAGGGAACCAGTTTGCTCTTTTTAAGTGTTACCACATCTCGGATCGAGTTACTTCATGCACAATTTATTGGTTGTCTGGGACAGTTATCGTCATCTTTCCGAAAGACAAAAGTCTGGTCTGAAGTTACCTCGGAACCGCACAGATTCCACAGATGTAGATCGGAGAGCATTAAGTAGTTTTAAGCACATAGGGTAGGATTTTTATAGGCTACATGAATAATGATGACTGTCCGGTTTTCTTTCGGTTCCCTGTTCCAGTCTTGGCTAAATTGCCTATTTTTAGGTCAAGTAAGAAACCATTTTCCAATAAAATGAACAGTTTTTATGCAGTAGAATAGAAATCGAATACATTGTGAAAGTTATTAAAGATGAAGACCGTGTAATAGTTGATTAAATATGTAAGTGTCCAGAGAAGCTCCAGATGGACTTTCTTTTCAATGCCTTGAATTCAGTTTGAAAAGCGTAAAAGGACAGCTCACCTTTAGGTTTTTAGGGTGTTAGTCTGTATCAACCCCAGGTATTTTGGGGCCCACGAAACAATCTCATTTTAGGCCCCATCACTCCAGATATTACCGTCTTCTAATATTGTATGAGGGCCCCTGTCAGTCAGGGCCCTTAGGATCCTAACCTTTACAGCACCCCTGATCAACAGATCACAGATTGTGTGTGTTTGTGTGTGTGTGTGTGTGTGTGTGTGTGTGTGTGTATTTGTGTGATCATTAACTTTTGCCTTGTTCCAATAGATACCTATTTCCAACTTAGTTGTTTATTCAAACAACTTTGTAAAAACAGTCCCTTATTCCTGAGGCATTCTTGAGATTTATTTGGCACCTACTCTATGTTGGTTTTCCTCATTTTAGTGAATTAATCTTGCTAGCGTTGTTCCCAGGAATTTAATTATTCTTTATTCTTGTTTGGAAAACCTGCAATAAATCAAGCCAGCCAGCAGGGGTCGAAGTTGTACCAGATCTATAATAGAAATTTCAAAATGATCGGGCAATAGTATGCCGCAAACTATCTACAACCAAGTTAACGATGACACCTTTCATGAAAAGGGACATGTTCTCTTCACTCTAAAGGGTAAATTGCTGGCATTTATACAGTGCCAAAGTGCTGTACAATTGATGCTTCTCACACACCAAAGGCAATTGGCTGAGATGCAAGGCACCAAGGCTTGTCGGGACCATTCGGGGATTAGGTGTCTTGCTCAGGGACACTTCGACACAGCCCGGGCGTGGGATCGAACCAGCAACCCTCCGACTGCCAGATGACTGCTCTTACTGCCTGAGCCGATGTCACCACTCTGTATGTGTCTGACAAAAGATCTCATGTGGTCCATAGGCAGGTTATCCTGTGATCATGTTCATAACCACTCCTATGCTGCAATGGCCGAGAAGCATGCAGAACATTGGGACTGCTCCTTCTGGGAGAGGTCAGAGGTCACAATGTCTTCTTATCTGTCTCTGTGTACTATTGCGCTTAAACAGGCTATACCATAATATTGGTTGCCTTATTGCCAATCACTTTGTCCTCAAACTCTTCATTTTAAGTTTACATTTTCAGATGTTTAAGTCTCAGCAGTTATGACTTCACAAATTTTAAGTGGAGGTGGTCTATCAATGAATCAAAACATAATGTTGCCTCTTCCATAAGGAATCATTTTCCACAGCACATTACTGAAAAAGAAAACTTTAGTAAATTAAATGAATTCATATAATATAACTTGCCCTGCGATGGACTGGCGACCTGTCCAGGGTGTATTCCTGCCTTTCACCCAATGTATGCTGGGATAGACTCCAGCCCCCTTGCGACCCTGTTCAGGATAAGCGGGTTAAGATAATGGATGGATGGATGGATATAATATAACTTGGCCTTCTGAATGGCTCATTGGGAACCTGTAGTTTGAGTAGTTTGTGTAGTAATCAAAGCCACATATGAAAGGTCTTCCTCTGACTCTATTCTCGTGTGAAAAGAAGCAGCTGGTGACACCGTGGGCCAGTTTCACAGACACAGATTAAGCTTAGACCTACACAAAATTGAGTTGTGTATGGCGAATCTCCATTCAGAATTGAATTTAGTCAAGGAGTGGGCTTAATCTGTGTCTGTGAAACTGTTCCCATGTGTTTCAGAGGAGAAGTGTGGATGTTTTCTCTCTCCTGGTTCAGCTTTGGGGATCTGTGCATGTACACGGCTGTGGAGGCTGATGATTGGCCACTCCAAATTAGGGCAGGAATTGGGTATGCTCAGCCCAGGGTTGGGTGCCAAGAAAATGTTTTATATATATGACTTAATATTTATGACTTAACGTAACATAACATATGGTAATGGGCCATTCAGCCCAGCAATGATCGCCTTTTCCTACCCCTAAGTGTACCTACTGCTTAGACGTCTTGTCAAACATGAGTATTCTGTCATCAGTGGCACATTACGCTCAAATTTAAAGCATTGAAGGGCTCTTGATATGTTGGGTATTGTAACTAAGGCTGTGAAGAAGACCCAGCATTGCGCAGGGGCACTCCAGGTCAGCGGCTGAGACCCATGGCTGTCCATCACGCGTGCGAGCCGGGGAACCGTTCACTGTGTGCAGGCAGTGGCATGCAGTACAGGAACAGGTGATCATGCTATGTGCTGCTGAGAGCGAGAGAGAGAGAGAGAGAGAGAGAGAGAGGGAGGGAGGTGGAGAGAGAGAGAGAGGGGGGGGAGAGAGGGAGGGATGGAAAGACCAGATGTAGACCGTGATAAAGCAGCCATTCTTTTTCCTATCTCTTTAGAGATCTTGACGTAGGCAGGTAGACCCGAGCGCATATACTGTGTGTTCCAGATTTCTGGCTGCACACTGGGTTTGTGAGGGCTTTCTTTATGCGTTTTGGCTCAGACGCAGAATGTGTCCTTTTGATTCCTGTCCACGATGTTATCCTCCAGATAACATTCCGAACATTAAGAATACATCCTTATTTCTGCCAAAAAACATTGCTTTTCCTCTGCGGTTTTCTTCAAAGTGCGCTGTAAATTAAAAAAATTAAGTGCACTCACTAGTTGTTAATCTACCACTTATTTTTATAAATCAAGTACTAACTCATATCACTCATGAGAGGTTAATACAGTAGACTGATGTTCATTAATGCAGTTTCTAGGTTTTATGTTTTAATATGTTTTAGCTAGGTTTAGGTTAGTTAGGTTTGCATTTTTATGGAATTTTTTAATGTTTTTTTGTTGTGTGTGCACATATGCAAGTGTGTGCCTCTTTGTGTTTGCGTGTGTGTCCCCGTGTGTGCATGTGTGTTGTGGGGAGGGAGGGTTCTGTGTCATAAACATATTTATTGCACACCATCTGTTGGCACACTTCAGATTGTGCTGCCTTTTGGTGTGAAGTGGTGTGAACATTGTGTATATTAATTCCGCTAATTCCACCATAAATACTTTGTGCTCATTATGAACACTAAGGCTGGTGACTACGACCTGCACTTGGGCCCTGATGCTAAGGAGCGTTGAGTACGCAGTATGTCTGGCATTGTGCAGGTACTATATCCCGGCTCATATCACCATTTGTTTTTGTTTTGTTGTTTAGCGCAGGCGTGAGTAATGTGTCCCTGGCCAGAACAGCAGTCCAGGATGTTTTTGGTTCCTCCGCCTAGAGGGAGTCTCCTCTTCTCCTGTGCGTCTCGACGGAAGCGGTGGCGCTGTGAACGGCCTGTTAATCTCCGTCGTCCTTGGACTCTGCGTAGGCCCAGGATGCTGTGCAGACGCGGGCGATTAGCATCTCTGATCTCTGCGGCCGGGCTGCTTTCATCCCGGATCGCGTTTCTTTCCCCCCCCCCCCCCCCCCGCTCGTTACGATCCGCCCCGCTTCAGCCCCCTGGCGTCCGCGGGGAGCCCGGGCCCTCGGCGGGGGTCTCACCCCGCGCGCCCCGCGCGGAGCGCCCGCCTGCAGTCTGCGGTCCGCTCGGCGGGAGAGCCACTCCTACACACGCAGGTATGCGCGTCCGCGGAGACAGACGCTGGGGTCAGAGCGCGCTCACCTTGATGCTGCTTTTTCTAGTGCTTCCGACTGGAAGCAGATTCGGCTTCAGCCCCTCTGTTTCCCAGCTGTGTGTGTGTCTGTACATATGTATGTGTGTGTGTGTGTGTGTGTGTGTATGTGTACATATGTGAGTGTGTGTGTGTGTGTGTGTGTGTGTACATATGTGAGTGTGTGTTTGCGTGTCTGTACATGTGTATGTGTGTGTGTGTATGTGTGTTTGTGTGTGTGCAGTTACATAGTTACACGTGACAATCCAGCTCTGTGTATATAGCCACCTGTAGACCTAGACCTTGAAGTGTAAGGGTCTATAGCAACATAGATTATTATAAAGTTAGTTACCTGCACTCTCAGAAATAAAGGTACAAAAAGTGCCTAAAAAAGGTTCAAATGCTTGTAGCAATACCCTATAAGTATATAAAATGATACCCCTAGCCAGAAATATCATTGATTTGTGTGTTTTTTGCTTGGAAAAAGTGCCCAATTGTACCTAAAGAGAACATTCTGTACTTTCAAAAATGTACCTCCATTGTCACTTCATTTCTGAGAGTGTGTGTGGTGAAGACATTGTCCAAAAACATAGTTTCAACAGAAAGCATTAGAAACAATTTTGTGGTTGACTGAAATAACTTTACTAACCTTGGATCCAATCTGTTGTTGTTGTAGCACTACTGATTGCAACAGTATAGCATTATCGCATTTTGAACTTTTTAGACATTTTGTGTAACTGGTGTATTTGTTCTAGTCTTTGGAGGATGTCAAAGGACCTCTGTTAGGGGACTAAGGGCTGGGAGTCCCTTTACTGGCTTTATCCTGGGTTTCAGAGCTTGGCCCCCGTAATCGCTGCTTGCAGCTATATTCATTATCGTTTTCTACCACCTGTACTTTCCCAACGATACATTAGGGGGCAGTAGGGCTATGCATTGTTGACAGGAGAAAGAAGGACAAAGTGTGTGTTTAGCAAGTGCAAGGTTAAGCAACCTGGCAACCTTTATTTCTATCAAACCTGCTGTTCAACTACAATTTGTTGTGTAGTTGTGCAACTCTCTGTGGGGGTATTTTGTTTTGTATTGTTGTGATGGCCATCTTATGGCTGGTGATATTTTGTACAAGGACTTGTACAGGCATTGTGTGTTGCTTCAACCAGTGTGGATCATTGCACACCAGGCAGCTGAGTTTCTGTTTCTATTCTGCAGTTGCTTGCAAAACAGTATTGAGCCACACTCTTCGTACAGTACTCAGGAGGACAGAATCTTTCTACATCTTTAGGTATAGACTGGACGCCAACCTCTTCAGAAGTCAGTGAAGTGAAGATGCTTTCAGAAATACTGAAGTGAACAGTTTTTAATGACTATAACAAGCAGTAAAAACTGAATCTAATCAATATTTGTTGTGACCAACCTTCCCCTGCATCAAAACTGTCTTGAACTTTTATAATAATATTATATGTTGGAGAACTTGCCGCAGTTACAGACTTTGGCTGTCTCACTTGCTTCTGGCTCTCCAGGTAATCCTTGACAATCAAGATTTTTATCAGAAAAATGGTCTAAAATATCTCTGTTTTTGGAAAATAGTTGTATAATAATCTAAAATACACACCTTAGACCAAATGAATATGATAAAACTTGCCCAAAGACTTGCAGAAAGAATGCCAGACTACTGTACTTGTTGCTCTGCAAATATTGTTTGCCAGGTGTGCCACTATTATTCACAAAAATTAGATTGAAAAACTGAAAGATTTGAAAGTATGTTCATGTTCTCCTACCATACTATTGTAATTTGCTCTGAATAATCTGCAAACTGATATATACAGTGTGTAAAAAATAAAGTGACGTCATGTAATTAAGTGTAATGGGTCATGCTCAAAAACTGTCTGACAAACACGGCTGTATTTCATGTTTTTGTATTTTTGTTATGTTCTTTAATGTTCCTGGACTTGGACTAACAAGTCTGTGTTTGAGGATTGTCACAGTCATCATAATTAAATTTGTTCCCATTCGCTGTTGGGGCAACAGAAGTCTGACGGCGGATTCTCCCGCAGGCGCTCCTCAAAATCCCGTAATCACAGAATGCGCAGGAAGTGAAAAAAAAAGCGATGCCCTGACTCGCTCACGGTTATGGAGACGCTGTGGAGACAGTGGGCTCCTGGTTCTGTGGTGGTCATATCAGGCTGAAGGTCTGTGTGCGACGTGGGTGGGATGACGAGGCTGCAGAGTGGGTGGGGGGGTCACTGTTCCTGAGATAGTGCGCTCGAAGGGTCAGGGATTGTGTGCAGACGCTGGTTAGGACAGGTGATAATGGGGGTCGCTGAACCTGCTGTCTGGGAAAAACGGGGGCAGAGCTGGACGTCTGTCTGGGCGTTACGCACAGGGCAGATCTGCACACACACCGTGTGCTCTGGGGGGGTTTTTTGTTCCTCTGAGGGTTGCTGCAAGCCTGTGAAAGAGTTTAGCAAAGAGACATTTTTGTTTGTGTGTTTGTGTTTGTATGCGTGTGTGTATGTGTGTGTGTGTTTGCGCGCACGTATTTGTGTGAATCTGTTAGTTTGCTAAAAAATAATGTTTATGTCTGCAGTACACACAAGTGTTTTGCTATGAATGGATCTGATGCTTTTCACTTGTTAAGGAAATGATGGACTTGTAAGTCACTTTGGAATTAAAGCATCAGCTAAATGACTAAAATTGAAATGTCCATGTGCATATGTGTTTGTGTGTGTGTGTATTTGTATGTGTGTTTGTGTGCGAGTGTATGTGTTTGTATGTGTGTGTGTTTTTGTGAGGGTCTGTGAGTGTGTATGCGTGTGTTTTTGTGAGTGTTTTGTTGCTGTGTGTGTGTTTTTGTATGTATGTGTTTGTGTGTCTGTGTGTGTGCGTGTTGTGTATGTGTGTATTTGTGTTTGTGAGTGTGTGTCTGTGATTGTGTGTGAGTCTGTGTGTGTTTTATGAGCATGTGTGTGAGTGTGTGTCTGTGTGTGTGTGTGTGTGTGTGTAAGTGAGTGAGTGTGTGTGTGTGTGTTTTATGTGCATGTACACATCTATTACCGCCGAACAGAAGGAGATATTATGCATTTCCCTGAACTCCGGGGCAAAGCACTTTGGATTCTTCCGGAGCCCACTCTCAGGAAACAGGATTAGTGCTCCCGCCTCTCCCTGGCCCGGAGAGGGCCGCGGACAGGTCTGGCTCTCCTACAGCCCCCCACTAATCATCATCGCTGAATGGACCAACACTGAGTCTATTGTCAACACCCCGGTCACGTAAACCCACAGCCGCTGACAAATTATTAACCAGCCCCCTCGGCAGAGAACAGCCCGGCCGGCCCTGGAATACTAAGTTCTGACCGCCCGACCTCCTCGGCTCCGGAGGCTATGAACATAAACAGAACAACAAAAATAAATAAAGGCTAGTTTGTGTGAAGAGTTGTGGCGAGGGATAATCTTTGCTTGAAAGCATTTGTTTCACGGACAAGACTGCATTAAGCAATTACTACACCTGTGTGCCGTGACAGATGTAGCCTTGTTCAGAATATCTGGAAAACTATCATTATTTTAGCTTTCCATTAGCTTTCCAACAAAATTCTGCCATTCCTCCGTTACAGGAGATGGCTGCATTTTTTTGATGATGTCCTCTGACATATAGTGAAGCCATTTAAGCTATATATAGGTCCATGAGAATTTTTTATTTTACATACATTTCCTGTTTCAAGCCATGTGTCACACAACCATTCAATTAATTGTGGCTATCGTCAGTTTAATCTTCCGGATACCTGCTTTCCGGTGTGTGAGAAGAAGGCCGGCTCAGTGTTTATGTTCATTGGCTCTTATCGTGGGATGCACACAATATCAGGTATTACATCGAGTGTAGTACATTCACACCATTCATGCAATGGCCACATAGTCAACAGTCATTTTCTTTAAAGAGACAGGAAATATTAATTGAAAAAATATGTTCTGAAGACTTGTATGGTGTTTGCACCATAATGTGCTGTTTGACATTTTGCATTTCCTCACAAAGACCAGAATGTCTTTTAACAAATTATGCAGTGTGCAAGATGACTGAATGAGCCATGTTTTATGTCATTTCATTGGGGTTGCAATATTCTGGAACCTTGTATGGGACATCCATACATTTAGGGCTTATTGTTGCGTGCCTGACGGGTTGACGAACGGGCGAGATTTTATTTCTCCGAGCCATCAATACCTGTGGTCTAAACGCAGCTTGCAGGATGTGCACAGTGAAAAACAATCCCTCTGTATGTAATTACCAGTAGGATATTGTTTTACCCTGTCAGTGGTTTTGGCATGTCTTGTGCATCCATTTTCACTTCCTGTTCACTCGTCGCAGTGCGATTATGTTGTTTTTCGCTGATGTACACATCACGCACGGTCACTAATTGCTCGGTTAGTCATGCTTGTGCTGATTGCCAAAAGATTGCTGAACCCTGGGCGCCTACAGGGACGCATGAAGGACAACTGGTGAAATTTATCCTGAAATGTTCTCTGGGCGAGTACAGCGCGGTCTGCGAGTGTTTGGACAGTGACACACATTCTGTTGTTTTGGCTCTTTGCTCCGGCACATTGGATTTCAAATGAAGCAATGACCAGGGGGTTAAAGTGCACCCTGTCAGCTTTAATAATCATAATAATAATAATAAAAAAGGGTTTAGACGGTTTTGACATCCCTACCAGATGAGCCGTGTAAGAATTACAACTCTTTTTATACGTAGTCTTTCCACTGCAGGAGACCCACGCGGTACTGTGTGTCCATCAGCAGACAGTGTGTAATTACAAAGCCACGCCATGCAGGCACATGATATATCTCCTGTCCTGCTGCACCTCCGTCTTCTGCCGCCGAACCGGTTCAACTAGCTCTCGCAATATCTGTGTGCTGTTATCACACGGTAACAGCAGTAGCACAGTGCAGTGTAGGGCCTGTCTCTCTGCAGAGACACACAGTAACAGCACAGTGCAGTGTAGGGTCTGTCTCTCTGCAGAAACACACAGTCACAGCAGTAGCACAGTGCAGTGTAGGCTCTGTCTCTCTGCAGAGACACACAGTAACAGCACAGTGCAGTGCAGGATATGTCTCTGCAGAAACACACAGTCACAGCAGTAGCACCGTGCAGTGTAGGCTCTGTCTCTCTGCAGAAACACACAGTGCAGTGTAGGGTCTGTCTCTCTGCAGAGACACACAGTCACAGCAGTAGCACCGTGCAGTGTAGGGCCTGTCTCTCTGCAGAAACACACAGTGCAGTGTAGGGTCTGCCTCTCTGCAGAAACACAGTAACAGCACAGTGCAGTGCAGGATCTGTCTCTCTGCAGAAACACACAGTGCAGTGTGGGGTCTGTCTCTCTGCAGAAACACACAGTGCAGTGTAGGGTCTGTCTCTCTGCAGAAACACACAGTGCAGTGTAGGGCCTGTCTCTCTGCAGAAACACACAGTGCAGTGTAGGGCCTGTCTCTCTGCAGAAACACACAGTGCAGTGTAGGGCCTGTCTCTCTGCAGAAACACACAGTGCAGTGTAGGGTCTGTCTTTCTGCAGAAAGACAGTAACAGCACAGTGCAGTGCAGGATCTGTCTCTCTGCAGAAACACACAGTGCAGTGTAGGGCCTGTCTCTCTGCAGAAACACACAGTGCAGTGTAGGGTCTGTCTCTCTGCAGAAACACACAGTGCAGTGTAGGGTCTACCTCTGCAAAGACACACAGTAACAACACAGACCAGTTTAGGGTCTGTCTCTCCACAGAGAGACACAGAGTAACACCACAGTCCAGTGTAGGATCTGTCTTTGGAGAGACACGCAGTAACAGCAGTCTAGTGTAGGATCTGTCGCTCTGCAGAGACACACACAGTAACGGCAGAGTTCAGTGTAGGATCTATCTTTCTGCCAAGACACACAGTCTCTTTACCATGATGGCCATCTTACTCCATTACTTGTGAGCTTCTGAGCAGTAGTCTACTCCTGGATGCACAGTTGCTGGTGCACACTGTGCAGATGAAGGTTTGGGTGGTGTGTCCAATGTGCAGCAGTGGGGAAGCTCTTCTTTTGTACCTCTTCAAGGTGGTGGAAACCTTTTTCCGCTGTGAGTATATGGAGCGGATGCTTGCTCCAGGCGGTTGTGGATGCCATTGTCTATGCTACTGCTCTCTGACGTGATGATTTGAGGATACCTGAAAGGATGACAGTTGTTGTGTATTTTGAAGGCGATTTGATTGGGTGATGGGTGGTTCAGGTGCCATTGACAGATGACTCAGTGTTTTGAATGCTGGCCCACTATTGCATATACCTGTGACAGTTGCTGTCATTGTGGCCAATTCATTCATACACACTAGCATATACGTGCAGTACACACAAATGAAATGAGAAACATGCTTACAGACGTACACGCACACACTAAACTCATTCACAGACTGCCACCTTGTGATTGACAGCTTGGTTTTGACCTTTGCGAGGTGTTGGTTTTTCCCCAATAACTTAATGCAGTGCTTACTTCAACCACTGACAGGCCATCAGCTCAATAAAAAACGAACAACATGCTTCTGAACACAGTAGTCCCCTGCTGAAAATAACTGCTCAATCTACGGTAGGACCAGTTCAGACCAGCTCCCAGGTCTACATGGTTTGACCAGCTCAAGCTATGTTTTGAAACAGCTCAGACAAGCTACCAGCACTGCCTGGTTGACCAGCTCATACCCAGCTAGACCAGCTTTATGACCAGCTCATATCCAGCTAGACCAGCTTTATGACCAGCTCATACCCAGCTAGACCAGCTTTATGACCAGCTCATACCCAGCTAGACCAGTTTATGACCAGCTTGACTAGCTCAATTTTCAAGCTTTTCAAGAATTTTCAAGATTTTACTCTTGCAGCATAGCTTAGCCACCAGTAGTCATTCATTTCCGAGAATAAGCTTCACACACTCAATGAGCACTATAATAGGTATTTATTCAATTTATTTTTTAGACTTACTAAGTGATCACTGAGTGTATATAATTAGACTAGACCATGTCTAACCTGTTCGAGGAAAGCCACCCCAAGCTACTCTTTCCGCATGCAAAAATATGTATGACTAAAGAGGTGCATTTACATATTTCTTGAGTAGTGACACTCCCTGTCCACACCCAATTACAACACAAGGATATAGTACCAAACCTGGTGAGCAAGCATTCCCAGATCAGTGAGTGAAAACTCAGCATCACTAAGTACTTGAGCAAGTTAACTTATTATTATAATTATTATTATTATTATTATTTATAATAATAATAATAATAATAATAATAATAATACTAATAAACTTTATTTCGGCGGCAGTGGTTAGCACCTCTCTCTGTGTGGAGTTTGCATGTTCTCCCCGTGTCTGCGTGGGCCTGTCCAGGGTGTATTCCTGCCTTTCGCCCAATGTATGCTGGGATAGGCTCCAGCCCCCCTGCGACCCTGTTCAGGATAAGCGGGTTAAGATAATGGATGGATGGATGGATGGATAAACTTTATTTGTATAGCACTTTTCAAAAACAGTTGCAAAGTGCTCTACACAAAATGACATAAAATAGTACAGGACAGGGATAGGACCAATAGCAAAACAAATAAAAACATAGCAATATAATGAGAGGGGGGTAAATAAAATAACATATTTCTTAAGCAATTACAAATACAAATAAAAATGTAATTAAATCAATTTTTTTTTTAAATTAAATAATACAGAATAATAAGCTAGGCTTATGTTCATAAGAACACATCAGGCATTGGAAGGATTGAAATGTGTGATTTAAAGGTTGTGACGGGCGGTGGACAGCTCGTAAGGTGCGGGGGTGTTGTGACGTGCCCGTGGATCAGAGATTAGGAGCGGTTTGGGGGTGGTGGGCGGGGTAAGGGGGGCAGGGGGTATGACGTGACCTCAGCACAGCGAGGAGGCTGAGGTTACGGAGTCGGTGCGTGCGCGGAGGCGGAGGTTACGGCGTCGGTGAGTCAGGCGGCCGGCGGAGGTGTTGCCAGGGCGTGTGTGACAGGGTGGTGGGGAAACGCTCTCCAGCCCTGCCCTTCACCACAGCCTATGAATAACGCCTGACCGTGAAGCATCACGGGTTCATTCAACTCTTAACAGAGGAAAAGAAAACAAATTAATCCCTGAGAAGATAATATTATAGAAATCCAGCCTAGGGGCTGTAATGGAGAAGGCACGATCAGTCTTTTTCTTCAGCCTAGTCTAGCCAACTAGGGACAGCCAGCAAGGACGTGTCTGCTGAGGGCCATTGTGATGATCGGGTGTCAGAAGCTCAGTTAAGTATGGAAGAGTCAAACCATTCAAAGCCTTTTATGTCAGTAATACGATTTTAAAATCATCTAAAAGCAACCGATAATCATATCAAACCATATTCGTTCTGTAAGAGTTGATTTAACGCTGAACATTTTGCCGTGCCGGTTATCACAGCTTTGCAACAAGTGGTGGAGGCACTCTCTCATCCCTGACCTTTGACCCCTGCCCTGTGAAAGCTGGATCATTTTTTCATTCAGCAGGGATGGTGTTTAAGAAAAATATAACTTTGACCATTTTGTTCCTCCACACCAACTGCCTGCACACACATGGCTGCTTTTTAAGGAGACCGCTCCTATGCAACGCTCCTCGGCCTAAATAAACACAGACAAACACTTTCCTCCCAACGGGCGGAACGTTACGGCTAATGGCTTCTCCCACGTCCCACTCTGTACGCGTACGAACGTGATCTCATTACCCCACTCCCAGGGTCTAAATCACGTCATGGCCATATGGTTTGTGAAGGTATGGAATCCTGAATACTTTGGCAGATGCATCCTTGTTTTATGAGTTTCTTTTTCTTCATTGATCGATGTGCGACCGGAGTTGGGTGGGGTGGGCGGATTATTATTAATGGGGCCGACATGGATCAGGCAGTAAGAGCAGTCATCTGGCAGGGTTGCCGGTTCGATCCCCCGCCCGGGCTGTGTCGAAGTGTCCCTGAGCAAGACACCTAACCCCCGAATGCTCCTGACGAGCTGGCCTTGCATGGCAGCCAATCGCCGTTGGTGTGTGCGTGTGTGTGCGTGTATGAATGGGTGAATGAGAAGCATCAATTGTACAGCGCTTTGGATAAAGGCGCTTTATAAATGCCAACCATTTACCATTATGGGTGAACATGTACAGGTGAGACAAGATTTGCATTTCTATTAAAAGTGTGCCCAGTCACCTCATGGGACATGACTGCTTGCCAGAGGAGTGTGTCATTGTGGTTATAACAATGATATTCCTAAGCAGAGGAAGTGAAGAGCCGGAATGAGACCGGTACGCCCAGATTCCAGTATTTCCCCTTCTTTTGTCTCTGTCGCGGCACATCCGGCGGCAGGGACACTGCATGTCCTGGAGGATCAGCTGATTCTCCTCTCGTTTTAAAGTAGGTTACTGACGTGCAGGTAAACCTCTGCTGTGAAAACCTATGAAAAAAGAATAGATATGGTGTGTACTGTGTTATGTGAATGTGTTTGTGTGTGTGTTTACGTGTGTGTGTGTGTATGTGCGTGTATGTGTGTGTATGTATGTGTGTGTGTGTATGTATGTGTGTATGTGTGTGTGTATGTGTGTGTATGTATGTGTGTGTATGTGTATGTGTGTGTGTATGTATGTGTGTGTGTATGTGTGTGTGTATGTATGTATGTGTGTAGGTGTGTATGTATGTGTATGTGTGTGTGTGTGTGTGTGTATGTATGTGTGTGTGTATATGTGTGTGCGTGTGTGTGTGTATATGCGTGTGTATGTGTGTATGTGTATGCGCGTATGTGTGTGTGTACGTGTGTGTGTGTATGTGCGTGCGTGTGTGTGTGTGTATGTGTGGGTGTGTTTGTGTGTGTATGTGTGTGTGTTTGTATGTGTGTGTATGTGTGTGTGTGCGTGTATGTGTGTGTGTATGTGTGTGTGTGTATTTGCGTGTGTGTGTGTTTGTGTATGTGTGTGTATTCGCATGTGTGTGTGTGTGTGCGTGTGTGTTTGTGTGTGTGTATGTGTGTGTGTATGTGTGTGTGTGTATGTGCGTGTGTATTTGCGTGTGTGTGTGTGTGTGTGTGTGTGTGTGTGTGCGTGTGTGTTGACAGGTGAGGCTTCGCTCTTCCTGGGCTGTAATTGTGTTTAATCGCCAAACAGATTGTCTTAACCGCAGACCGACATGGGGTTGACATGCCGACAGGAAGAACGGTTTGTACAGTACAATACGCAATGATTCACAAGCTGGATTTCGTAGCGTAATGTTCCTTTTATAACATAAAAGAAACAGGACATTTGGTGTGAGAACATACCGGTAGTATAAATACTGTAATATCAATGGAGCGTCGTGTCATCACCTCAGCGTTGGCCCAGTTCCAGCGAAGTGCTGCTTCTCCTCCGGTGGTGCCGCTTTGAAGCAGGGCACGGCCTGTGCCTCACACCCTGTGAGAACAGAGTGAGAACCTGCCTCCGACCCGCTTTGCCTACACGCTGAAATGGACGTTGGAGCAGCACTGACTTCCGCTTCATGAAGCATAAGAAAGCGAAACAAATCTTTTGGGGGCAATTACTGAACTGGTGGGGAGTCGATTTGACCGTGAGGAGGGGGATGTCACTGCATGAAGTTGTATTGATTGGAGGAGAATGGAAAATGTACAGACATTTGGTTTGACATAGTGCGCGCCCACTGGCACATGTGAACGTTACTGCTCTTTGTGAACGTTTCATGGGTTTTCCATGCTGAAACCAGGAAGAGAACACTGATGCATGTGGGCCTTTAATGGCTGAAATAAATATGGAGCTTGTTTTGCTCCAGCTCATATCTTGGATTCAGAACTACGAGTGTAGCTGAGGGATCTCAGGACCCTCGAGCCGGTGTGAGTCGGCGTGCTTATGACGGGATATGATACGATATGGCTTGTGACGGGATATGATACGATATGGCTTGTGACGGGATATGATACGATATGGCTTGTGACGGGATACGACACAGATAGGTGCGCGTGCACTTAAAACGTGGCCCGGGTTTTGAAATGCGGCCCGATAAAACTCCGGCCGTGGAAAAACATTCGGGGAGTGAGCGTCTCTGGCAGAACAATAAGGGACTATTGTCGCCGCGGCGACGGGCCTGGGCTGTGCAGGGAGCGGTCAGGCCGTACGCGCTGTGGAATTTTACCCGCTGTCTTATGTAAGGATCTGAGGCGCAGCCATGTCGCCTCGCACAGAGCTCCTCTTAAGTGAATGTCTTTTTTTTTTTTTTTTAGGACGATGCACACGAAAAGTCTTAAATGCAGCCAAGATCTCAAGATATGATTGGGGGTGCCTAGTTCCTCTGAAGCAAATGTGAAATGCAATGTACATGCACTGTAAAGCTTTCAGTACTTATTTTATTATCTCTGATGAAAGAATTAGAAATAATGAAACCAATATGCACTCAGTGAGCACTTTATTAGGTATTGTTTTTAGACTCATTGGTCTTCTGCTGCTGCTTCCCATCCACTTCGAGGTTTGATGCATTGCGTGTTCAGAGATGCTCTTCTGCATACCACTGTTGTAATGTGCGGTTATTTGCGTTACTGTCACCTTCCTGTCAGCTTCGACCACTCTGGCCCTTGTCCTCTGCCGAGTCTCATTCACAACATGTTTTTGCCCGCAGAACTGCTGCTCTCTGGATGTTTTTTTTAGTTTTTCGCACCATTCTCTGCAAACTCTAGAGACGGTTGTTCGTGAAAATCACAGAAGATCAGCAGTTTCTGAGATACTCAAACTACCCTGTGTGGCACCAACAATCATTCTATGGCCAAAGTCACTTAGATCACATTTCTTCCCCATTCTGACATTTGGTCTGAATAACAGCTCAGCTCTTGACCACATCTGCATGCTTTTATGCATTTAGTTGCTGACACATGATTGCTTGATTAAATATTTGCTTTAACAAGCTGGTGTACAGGTCTACCTAATAATTGTAATATGAGTGTACAGTGTGCAACTGACTGCTTGTTTTTAATGGCATTTTTTCCTTAAGGGCTATTTAGAAGTAACTGTCATGGTTTAGGTACTGATTATTAAAAGAACATGAATTATGAGTTCCTGTACATTACTCCTGTGAAAGGCAGGAGTAATGGCCTTTGGCGATATTGCATCGTAATAGTCATGTGTATTTTTACACTTAGTAATGCCTTTAAATATATCGCCATGGTTGTCTGAGTGTACACATGGTGTATTACGCATTTTTCCTCGCAACCCATAACTATTTTTGTTTTCTACTGAGCTGGAAAAAATGTCTCTATGTAGTCTCAGATGTCCAGCTGATTTATCTCTGGTTGTTCTGATCCAAACAAAGTCCAAAAAGCACGAGGCCAAAGCACAAAGGCAGAGGAAATGGTTCAGGGATGCCTTATAATGTTGACGGATGACCCAGGCTGTCTGCTCCCCTCAGATGACGGCTGTTTGAGTCATTTCTCCAGGGGCGAGGGCCGATTATAAATAATGCTCGTAATTTGCGAGTTGACTTCTTTCCCTTTGACTCACGTCAAAACGCTTTAATCTAAGGCAGGTGGGAAGACAAATGTGATTAGGGAAGAAAGGTGAGAAGCCTGTTTTTAGCAGCACATCCTGCCTTGTATGTGCACCTGTGTGTGCGTGCGTGTGTGTGTGAGTGCATGTATGTGTGTGTGTGTGTGTGTGTGAGTGAGTGTGTGTGTGTGTGCGTGTATGTGTGTATGTGTGCGTGTGTGTGTGTATGTGTGCGTGTGTGTGTGTATGTTGTGTGTGAGTGAGTGTGTGTATGTCAGTATGTGAGTGTGTATGTTCGTATGTGTGTGTGTGTGTATGTATGTGTGTGTGTGTGTGTGTGTGTGAGTGAGTGAGTGAGTGAGTGTGTGCGTGTATGTGTGTGTGTGCGTGTGTGTGTATGTTGTGTGTGAGTGAGTGTGTGTGTGTATGTGAGTATGTGAGTGTGTATGTGCGTATGTGTGTGTGTGTATGTATGTATGTGTGTGTGTGCGTGTGTGTGTGTGCACATTCACCCCAAAAGAGGTGGTTGTCTTCCTAATTTGCAGGAATCACACGAGCAGGTCTCCCTCTGTGTCACGGACCATAATGCGCTGTATCGTATTCCAGATCACACTTGGCAAGGTGAGTGGTCTCCGGATGTGGTGAAGCGCTGGTTTGTACACGTCTCATGAGAGACGTGTTTGTGTTTCACTGTGCCTGGAGCTGCCCCATCACAATAACCATGCTTGAATCTAATAACAACCCAGCTAAACAAAATAATGACTCCCCAGAAAGGCGCAGGAAGCTGTGGTTAACGTTCACAACAGAAATGAGTCTGGATTCCTGGACGCCGGTATTAAAGTGTCTTTATGTTCTCTGTTTAGTCACCGTGGACATGACTGGAACAGGCTCAGAATGGTACTCGGTTTTGTTATTCCGGTTAAATACGGACCTCTTGTTTCACGCCGCAGTTCGCCAGCCGGTCACACAGACATGAGTTGGAGGAAGACGCATCGTGTGCCATTCAAGTGGACTTGCAACCAGTGATCAACGTGTGGGGTTGATCATACATAATAATGCGTATTGTCTATATAACGTAGTGTATATCATATATTAATAGTTGAAATCTATTATGAAACGTTTTTCCCCCCAAAACAAAATGCTTGTGGTTTGGGTTTCCGACAGAACTCTTCTCTGTCGCTAGCCTCTTTCTCCAGCCACCGTTTCGAGAATTAGCTTCGTCTGAACGAATGGAAGAACAGCCCAACACAGAAACACGCGCTCGCTGGATGCAGAAGTGCTCCTGGTGTTCGGCTGTGCGGGTTTACGGGCGAGAGACGGAGAACGGGACGTGAAGAACAAACAGAACGGGAGATGAAATGAAGGAGAGAAAGACAGACAGGTGTGAGATTCAGAGGGGATGGGGCGAAGAGGAGCAGAAAGATGACAGACGGCAAACCCAAAGTCAGAACAAGGTCTATTTTTTTTTTTTTCTTCCTGAGGAATGAAACCGCCCAAGGAGAAAGCACAAAGAGATCATCCAAGATTATCTCGACATTGTGACGTGAATATTGTACCATTTTACAATGACAGCCCTGACTATAAAATATGCGTTTTGATTTTAAAGGAACAGGAGTGTCTGTAATAAAAAAAAAAAAAGACACCTGGCACCAATAAACCTCTGTTTATTTAACGGCAAAAATGTTTTACCTGTTTGTAGAGGCTTGGGAACCTGCGTAATGCTCTGAGACTGCAAAGCTCATTGAGACGTTGACAGACATGAAAGAAATGTATCGATAGCAGCCTTTGTAAAATGAGAAGATAAGACATTTAAACCTTTTATTTGTGCCTGCTATGTAAAATTGTCAAACGATAAAAACATATTTAACGATGATGTTCACCACCGATGTCTTGAATGCACGGAGAGAATTGAGCTAAATATTAAGCTGTTGATATTTTCACAGCCACGCAATGCATTTCCATGCCTGAAAGTGGCAATATTATTGTGCGGTTTTGCAATATGTTGATAAGAAGGGTGCAGCAATGCAACTAGCTCCAGTATTTTACTGGCTTTGGCTTGTAAACAGATGAGAGTAAGGTTTTTATTGATTTTTCAGTAGCAAGCCAATTTGTAATTACTCACTAACGTATTTAATCTAGTAATCTAGCATTGTGCAATGCTACAATGCTTGCATCCTTTCCCATTGCTAGAAAATTGTACTACAGAAATGCAATAAAATGGAGCAGTCTGTGGAAACTCAGTAACATCAAAATATACAGTATAACAACATTATATGTAGTAGGCTATACAATGTTTGTTAAACAACATGTTGAAATGAGTCTTGGGTTTTTTAAGCGATTGTCTCATCTATGGAAAAAGTCCAGCCAGTGAAGTTCCGAGGTCCAGTCAGCTCCAGTACTGCAGCGGCAGAGAACTGGACATATCCTGTGTGGACAGTAAGAGATAACTCTACTGTGCTCTCTTAGCACTTTGGTTTGAGTAAAGAAATCAGCGTTACCTTTTGCATTCCGACGGTGGGAATACAGGAATATCCACTCCGCGGAATGTGTGACAGGTGGCAGTTGGCGTCCCGGCTGCTGGCACAGCTCTCAAAAGCAGCTCACGATTACAGCGTGATTACGAGGCTGCGAGGAACACAAGAAGCCCCTTGTGCATTTCATGACCGTGGAGTGTCCGCGGAGTGTTGGTGCTGCTACCCCGTGACTTAAAATGCAGAAGCATACGTGTCCAAGTGTCCGTGTGTCTCCGCTCAAACTGTGCTCGTAACCCAGGGAAGAGTGTAACGTGATATTTGTTTATTTATTTATTCGCAGTAGAATATTGTTTGGTAAGAAAAGGGTAATTCTGCTGTGTGTGTGTGTGTGTGTGCTTGCATGAGTGTGTTCGTGTTTGATTGTGTGCCTCCATGCCTGTGCATATGTGTTTGTGTGTGTGTCTGTGTGTGTGTGCATGCATGCATGCATGCGTGCGTGTGTCTGTGTGTGTGCATGTGTGTGTGTGTCTGTGTGTGTGCATGTCTGCATGCCTGTGTGTGTGTGTGTGTGTGTGTGTCTGCATGCCTGTGTGTGTGAGTGTGTGTGCATGTGTGTGTGCGTGTCTGCATGCCTGTGTGTGTGTGAGTGTGTGTGCATGTGTGTGTGCGTGTCTGCATGCCTGTGTGTGTGTGTGTGTGCATGTCTGCATGCCTGTGTGTGTGTGTGTGTGTGTGTGTGTGCGTGTGTGTGTGCGTGTGTGTGCGTGTGTGTGTGCGTGTGCGTGTGCGTGTCTGCATGCCTGTGTGTGTGTGTGTGTGTGTGTGTGTGTGTGTGCGTGTGTGTGTGGTGTGTGTGTGTGCCTGTGTGTGTGTGTGTGCGTGTCTGCATGCCTGTGTGTGTGAGTGTGCGTGTCTGCATGCCTGTGTGTGTGAGTGTACCTGCTGTGGGACTGGAGGGGGGGGTGACCCTGTCTTGTCTTGTCTGTGGTACTGGTATGTGTCGAGGCCAGCAGGTCAAATGACAGAA
>NC_083769.1:46397154-46412154 GCF_963514075.1 Conger conger
GTGTGAGTGTGTGTGTGTGTGTCTGTGTGTGTGTGAGTGTGTGTGTGTGTGTGTGTATGCGTGTGTGTGTGTGTGTGAGTGTGTGTGTGTTTGTGTGAGTGTGTGTGTGTGTGTGTGAGTGTGTGTGTGAGTGTGTGTGTGTTTGTGTGTGTGTGTGTGTGTGTGTGTGAGTGTGTGTGTGAGTGTGTGTGTGTGTGTGTGACTGTGTGTGTGACTGTGTGTGTGTGAGTGTGTGTGTGTGTGTGTGTGTGGAGGAGTCCAGAGGGTAAAGTTAGTGCTTGACTCCAGTGGAATGCTGCTGCTGACTCAGTCTGTCTGTCATCCTCTCTCTCTCATTCGCTCGTCAGCCTCTCTGGCTTGCCCCGCCTCCTTTAAGGGGAAGGCGGAAGGCTGTGGGGCGGGGGGGGGGGGGGGGGGGGATTTGGGCTGGGGGGTGGGGGGCGGCAGGGAGTCATCTGTTGCCTCATGTCGTATTTCCGGAAAAGGCTCTTCGGATTTCGGGGAATAATGGTGTGGGCAGTCATGTTATAAACGTTGCTAGGGTGCCACCGATCCGAAGCCCTTTTGTTGTTTGGTTTTTGTGTTAAAGGCTTCGCAACCGTCTGCTGCGTCACAAAGGCAGACCGGGGGAGCAGAACTGAGTATGTTTGGAGCTTTGAAGGCGAAGTCTTCTCCTCTCGGTTCAGCGTTGGTGAGAGGAGTCGCTCTCACTCATGTGGATCAAACATAACTGGCTTTGTGTCTGTGAACAAAGGCCTCCCTTCTCTCTCTCCGTTTGCACTTCCCCAGCACTGACGGAAGGACCTTTTTTTTTCCCTGTCCGAAAAGCCTCTTCCTCCTCTTCCACCTCCTCCTCTTCCTCTTCCTCCTCCTCTTCCTCTTCTAAAGGGCCATCAATCCGAAAGACTGCCGATTTCCTCGACTCTTCAAAGAGGAGGGAGATGGGTCCTTCAGTCGGGGATTCACCTGGTCCGGTCAGGCCCTGTGTCTTTCTGAGCACTGAGAACACAGCCTCCAACAACAAGCTCGCTTGCACAAGAGCGTCGCCTGGCTCCTGCCCTGACAGACTGACAGCCCGACAGACAGACAGTCCTCGCCACAACCTCGTTCTGCGCGGGCGTTTACAGCCGAGATGTTCGTTATGAGTGTTCTTATCAATTACGCGTACAGAGGGTTCCAGAATGATTGCCACCCTTAATAACAATGGAGAAAAAAGGCTGCATATGAAAAAAACAGCATGAATAATGATCTATATTTCCTGTTAAAACAGGAAATCTATTTACTTTTATTTCAGTACATTTACTCTCCTGTTTATTTTATTTAGTAATAGCATTCTTTTCAAAACTCAGCTGTCTTCAGTTTGCCAAACCTCATTGGAATTATGCCTGAAAGAGTGTTTTGGTCACATGAGACCGAAATTGGCCATACACACCATCAACATGTTTGGTGGCAAATAGAGTGCATACAAGGAGAAGCACTTCGTGTCGAATATGGCGGTGGGTCATTGATGTTTTGGAGATGTTTTGCTGCCTTATCAGAAATTATAGGGACCAGGGGTGCGTTAACCAGGGATGCCAATAATTGTGGAACCGATTTTTTGGGTTTGGTCGATTCCATTGAATCATTAATAAAGCACACTACTTTACACATGTTGGGAAACTGTATGTCAATAACCCACTGTAGAGCCTTTGGCAAGGAATGGATTCTTGATTTTTTTTTTTATAAGGAGAATGTCCTTAGCTCCCTGTTATGTACAGTTCACGAACAGAATGTGAGAACATTGACCGCCAGTTCTCTGAGGCAAAGACGTTCAGATGTCTGTTACAGGGTTCAGACAGAAAAACCGCACGCATCCTGAATGCCGGCCCTCCTGGAATAGATTTTGACACCCACGACCGCATCATGTGTTTACCCATGCGAGTCGGGCCAGGTTCAGGCAGATGCTGTCATTGGCTCGTTTCGCCTCGCAGGAAGTGGGTGTGACGCCGTGGCCCTGTCCAGGCCAGCTCCCGCTTCTTGGAATGGGGTGGATGTCGACAGAGAGGAGGAGGAGGAGGATCGCCGCCCGGAGCTGCCAACAGATCTGTACAAGGAGCTACTGTCCTGGGCCGGAAAGCAGCTGTTTACCACGCGGTACCTTGCAGATGTAAGAGTGGGGCCTGGGGAGGGCGAGCGCTTCAGGGCCGGGGGCCAAAACCAACAGGCCAGCTGCTCCCCAATCTCAGCCGCTTATTAATATTCCAGTCGGGAGCGGGCCGAGACGTTTTATTTTTAAAAGGCTATATTCTTGATTCTCACAGGCTCCCTTCGCTCCCGTTTTTGGACCCTCGACGGTCCCAAAAAAGCCAGACATACCCCCCCCCCCCAAAAAAAAAAAACACACGCTCTCCAGTCCCCGACAGTCAAACACAGAAACCGGAGCGGACCCCCGGAACACCGGCGAGCAGCACTCATGAAGAGATCATCTTCGGACGCCGGAAACCCGACACTTCTGGGCCGCCGCTGTGTTTTCAGACCTTCCAGTAGAGTCCTGAAAGCCACTGTGGCCGTTAATAACCGGGTCCTGGCCTCACCTCTGTCCACGTCCGCGAGACATCCTCACCCATTCCAGGACAGCTGAGACTCATCGCGCTGCTGAGGCGATAAAACCGGGCCCCAGGGCCTGATAAACAGCCGATTATACTCTGCGTCATATCAGAGAGTAGTCCTCCTGCGATTTTAACTTAGAACTAAGAACCTCTACCACTACCTAAAACGGCAAAAAAAATTATTGCTGAATTTGTTTTAACAGAAATTGAAAAAATAAGCGAGGAACCCTTATCTGGGTTCCTCTGTCCATCTGGGTCTGCGATTGAGGACTCGGGGGTAACGGAGTTTTCTCGTCGAGTGACCACACGTGGCACAGAGCGAGCTTTGAGGGGATATCAAGGGACGCTTTTTTTTTTTTTTGTGGGTCTGGCAGACTTCTTTCAGAGCGATTTCCCAGCCTCTGGAGCGATGTAGCCATCTTCAAAGCGTGCTTTGATTGGCACTGGCGTGTGGGTGTTGAGAAATGACTCTAGCAGGAGCCCGGCTCAGGGATGAACAGCCTCTGTGTGTGGGGCCAGGTGTCCAGAAGAGACCCCCCCCCTGCAGGCATGATATTCCTCTAACATACTAACATCAGAGATTTCTATTTTTAAACCCTGTTTCTCTGTGATATTGTGTTCACTATTTTATTTAGTTCTATAGGCTGTTAGTGACATTGAGGTTATTGTCATATACACTCTATTAGGCATTTTATTAGGCATTTATTAGACTTATTTTTTAGGCTTATTGGTCTTCTGCTGCTGTAGCCTATCCACTTACGAGGTTTGGTGTGTTGTGTGTGTATCTATCTTGACTGATTGATATTCACGAAGAGCAAGAACCAGGTCATTATTTCATTTTTATCATTTTCATTGAAAATCATCAAGCAAATTATACTTTTTCAAATAAAGAAAGTTATCATCTCATTATCATAACTCAACAAACTACGAAAATAAATTTAAAATAGGAGTACTGGAATATTGCATTAATAATGACCTAAGCAAGTTATAATATGTAGCAAGGTTAGTATATTAACTGACTATCCATTTAACAAATACTCTTATTTCTCATTCTCAATTCAAGAAATCTAAAGCGCACATTTTAAAAGGACCACCAGTCCTGCACGTCAGGAAGGCTCGGGGACCATTCGGGGAGATAAAGTCGGCTCAGGTCAAGCGAGATTAAGGATTGTTTTGGGACTGAGACAAAAAGCGAATTCAAGCCGAAAGTGGAAACAATGTTCTGCAGTGTACGTGTGCACTTCCGGAATATTCTCCAGCTGTTGGGGCCTGGCGTTGATTATTTCAGGCCCGTCTGACTGCAGGCA
This sequence comes from Conger conger, assembly GCF_963514075.1. NCBI lineage: Eukaryota > Metazoa > Chordata > Actinopteri > Anguilliformes > Congridae > Conger > Conger conger. The sequence continues at coordinate 46,401,050 of NC_083769.1, forward strand.
TGGTGGGACACATTGCAGACGCCTGTGTGGTTAGTGTACCCTCTCTAAACAGTGCCTTCTGCATTCCGGCCTTGTGTTCAGGTTAGAGGCCAGGGCTGTGTGGAACAGCTAAATGACAGGTCAGCACATACACTAAATTATATATGTGTATGTGTGTGTGCGTGGAGAGGGTTGTGTATGTGTGCGTGCATGGAGAGGGTTGTGTATGTGTGTGTGTGTGTGTGTGTGTGTGTGCGTGGAGAGGGTTGTGTATGTGTGTGTGTGTGTGTGTGTGTGCACATGTTTGTGCGCGTGTGCTTGTGTGTGTGTTCATGTGTATGCATGTTTGTGTGTGTGTGTGTGTGTTTGTGTGTGTGTGCATGTGCGTGCTTGTGTGTGTGTGTGTGCACATGTTTGTGTGCGTGTGCTCATGTGTATGCATGTGTGTATGTGTATTTGTGTGTCCCCGTGAGTGTGTGTGTGTGTATGTGTGTATGTGTGTGTGTGTGTGTGCTCGTGTGTATGAGCTTGTGTGTGTGTGTGTCTGTGTCTGTGTGTGTGCATGTGTGTGTGCATTTGTGTGCATGTGCGTGTGTGTGCTTGTGTGTGTATGTGTGTGTGTGTGTGTGTGTGTGTGTGTGTGTGCTCGTGTGTATGAGCTTGTGTGTGTGTGTGTGTGTGTCTGTGTATGTGTGTGTGTGTGTGTGCGTTTGTGTGCGTGTCTGTGTGTGTGCATGTGTGTATGTGTGTGTGTGTCTGTGTCTGTGTGTGTGCCTGTGTGTGTGTGTGTGTGTGTGTGTGTGCGTTTGTGTGTGTGAGTGTGTGTTCTTCTGTGTGTGTGTCTGTGTGTGTGTCTGTGTCTGTGTGTGTGCCTGTGTGTGTGTGTGTGTGTGTGTGCATGAGTGTGTGTGTGTGTGTGTGTGTGTGTGTGTGCGTGATATGGCCTGTCTGGGGTAAAAGAGCTGTGGAATGCTGCTGGCTGCAGACGCACACCCCTGAGCGGAATGCGGAAGGCTTCCAGAACATCACCTCGTGACCTTCTTCAGAGGAGTTAGGCACAGGTCACAGGTCACAGGTCATGTTCTCGCTCTGTTAGTAAACGCTGGACAGGTGGCAGCTGCCCGTCCATTGGAGGATTTAGAACAAAAACTTTCTACTCTATACAAATCTGTTTATATCTTGAACAAAGATACTTTCTCTGGCTGAACTTCCAGTTGCCTTGTTTATGAAAGTGCAAATGCTGATTGAATCAATTACAGAATATCCCAGAACTGCTTGATCGCGGTTCTGATCTGATGATTGAGAATGCTCTCATAATGTGAACATTGTTAGTATTGTGTACCTCAAACCATTTGGGGACAACTGCTTCTGTGGAGCAGAAACTTTGCCTTGAAAAATACCCCTCAGTCTTGTATTGTGTATTGTGACGTAGAGCTTGCTTTGAAACGCACCCAAACCATGCAGAGAAAATGCGTCCCCACCACGCGCACCTCCTCTGCTGATGTTTGAACTTCACTTTAAATGTTGTTTTACAGAGTGACTAACGGCTGACTGGTGAGTGCTGGTCAATGCTTGGAGCAGGTGTGTATAGCAGCAGGTGTATACCTGGATGCAGGCATTGTTTCAACAGAGAGGCAGGGCCGATATAGCCCCAGCCGTTTTCTTCAAGTCCATGAAATTTACACAGAAACCCAGCTCATGATCGATAATGTAGCTCAGTGCTATGGGGCTGAGGGCCCAAGTCAGTAGTTAAACTTTGACTACGGATGTGGGTATTAGCGCTGGACTGCAGAACGGGGGGCTGTGGACCCTGGCTCTCTCGCACAGGGCCGTAAATCGATGCCGCTGAGGAACACATTGTATGGCTAAATTTGTCTCAGCCTTAAAGAAGACACTGTCTGTGTCTGGTTGGGGAGAGCGCTGCTTGGGTGGTTGCAGGAATGACACTGACATATCAGGTTGTGCGCGTTGGGGAGCACAACCCCGGAGCGCTGCCAGGAGTAACACGACACCATCAGGAAACAGCGCAGATGTTCGCGTCACTGTGCAGCTTACCCAGTGGAGTCTGCGTCAGGCCCCTCTGCAGAAACCACGGCAACGCCGTGCGGGCAGCGAGATCAGGTGGGGCGACGCTGGCTCAGGCGGTAAGAGCAGTCGGGGGGTTGCCGGTTCGATCTCCCACCCTGGGTGTGTCGAAGTGTCCCTGAGCAAGACGCATGACCCGCAAATGCTCCTGACGAGCTGGTCAGTGCCTTGCATGGCAGCCGATCGCGATTGGTGTGTGAGTGTGTGTATGAATGGGTGACTGAGAAGCATCAATTGTACGGCGCTTTGGATTAAGGCTTTGCCAAGCATTTACCATGTCACAATTACAAACCTGTCAAAATCAATATCTCATTAATGTGACCGTAGCCCCTAAGCTACTTACAGTGTAAAAGCTATTCCTTCCCCTTTCCTTTTCAGTTTGAAATGCCCAGTCATGTACACAGCACTTTATTAGGTAGACCTGTACACCTGCTTGTTCATGCAAATGTTTCATCGACCAATCGTGTGGCAGCAATGGCGATGCATAAAAGCATGAAAAGCATGGTCAAGAGCTTCTATTGTTGTTCAGACTAGGCATCAGAATGGAGAATAAATGTGATGTAAGTGATTTTTGGCCGTGGAATGCGATGCTATGCATCACTATATTATCACACCACAGCTCACACAGACATGAGTAGGAGGAGCAAGACACGTTGTGTGTAGCTTAGCTGGCTGACTTGCAGCTGCCCGGTTGACCAGTAGGGGTCGGAAGAGGTCATTGCGACATGGATCCTTGCCAATTGAACCGTCTGGAACCCTGGGTGACACTGGCACCAGTCATGCATCGCCCTGCTACTGGCCACAGTAAGGCGATGGCACATTCTGCTTCACCACACAGAAGGACAGGCCCTTCCAGGTACTACAACTACAACAGTGTCTGGAGCCACCCTGCAACCCAAAAGCCAAATTTAAAACAACTTGTTATCCTCCTGTATTATTCCACAGTTTGGACATTTTCAGTTGGAGTTGTGGTCAATGCAACATCTCTTATCACTTCAAGAGTGCATGCAATCGCACACAGGCCCATGGCTGTATAGATTAGAGAGGATAATGTTGTGTGAATCTGATTGGATCTGATTGTCTGGGTGGACGGATATGTGGACACAGCCCACTGCACCACTCTGAGAAATAAAGGCACCAAAACTGTCGCTGGGGCGGTACCCTATAGGTACATAAAATTGAACCCCTACACAGCAATATATTATTAATTTATCCCTTTTTTATAGTAAAATACTGTACTTTCAGGGTACAATTGGGATGTGATGAGGGAAAGGAAGTGTGTATGTGTGTGTGTGCATGTGTGTGTCTGTGTGTGTGTGTCTGTGTCAGTGTGTGTGGGTGCGTGTGTCTGTGTGTGTGTGTGTGTGTGTGCATGTGTCTGTGTCTGTGTGTGTGTGTGTGCGTGCGTGTGTCTGTGCGTGTGTGTGTCTGTGTGTGTGTCTGTGTCTGTGTGTGTGTCTGTGTCTGTGTGTGTGTGTGTGCGCGTGCGTGTGTCTGTGTCTGTGTGTGTGTGCGTGCGTGTGTCTGTGCGTGTGCATGCCTTCGTGTATGTGTGTGTGTGAGCTTGTGTGTGTATATGTGATACTTGAAGAGCAAAGACTTTATTTCTGAGTGCAGGGAAGCATGCAGCACTAAGAGCCTAAGTAAACTACAGCAGCATCACCTCTCACAGAGACAGACTGGCTGGTGCCAGCAGGCCATAAAATTACCAGGAAGAAACAATATCTCCTGTCCCCTTGTCTCACCACTGCCAGAAGTACACTATATACAAATAAGGGCATTTACATATGGACATTTACACGTGCTTGAGAGGATCTGGACTGAATAAACCAGAGGAATGTCACTGTCTAATGAAGGAAAGGGTAAGCCGGCCAGGTAAGGGATGGGGGAAAAATGCAGCACTTTTTTTTTTTTTTTACTTTTTTTTTTTTTACGTTGCTGAAATGTGATACTTTGTTTAACACAGGATGTCAAGACAGCATTGTTCACACAAAGGTTATTTTATACCCTGCTCTCATAAACAGACGAGTGGTCATGCAGTACAGTAAGAGAGCGGTAATGTGCTAGTTTATTGTTCTTTGCTGCCTTAGTCATTTTGGCGTGTGGGTTGTGTGGGTTAGATTTTTTGGGTTTGAATACACTACTTCTATTTTCCATTGTTCCTGCTGTGTGCTTCGGAAAAGCCTTTTGTAAACGCCGTCTGCTGCATTAGACGACTGAGTGCTATGTCAGGACGGCGTGATACAGTTTCTTGGCCCCGGTTATATCCCCTTCTTATTTATACTGCTTGGCTGTGTTTATAAGACCGTTGCTGCTAAATCCGCTGTAAATATGGTAGGCTGCAGGCTAGCACTGTGGGGTGGCTGAAAGTTCCCTCTCTGGGTGATGCTGATGGCATCGTGACCGCCTGGTTGGCATTAGCATCAGCTATCGATGGCTATGTTTACACTGTCTTCGGGAGCGGCAACCGCATTCATTTTTGACGGTGACTACCACTGTGTGCTGTGCACATTGCAGGAGATGTCACTCTTCCTAATCAGATCTGGCCACGGTTGTGGATCTACGCAGTCTGTCGCTGTGATGACGTTAAGCACTCCGATGGGGGGTGGCAACTGTGTTTAGCTGCAGTGTGAACGCAGTTGAGTCCTGGATTGTGACGTGCGTCATTGCACCTGAAACACTGATTGACTGGATTCACCACTCAGAATGCCAGTAGCATCCCGATTTAATTGCAAAGGAATAATAAAATTGACAATATTCCGCTTTATTTTGTTCTAATGTTTGGTCTTATCTTATTTTGAGTTACGCCTTTTAAGTGAAACTGCTGCAGTCTCCACTGTGTGAAGCCAAAATGACAAATGTGATCTACTGTTAAAGCAAAAGCTGAATAATATATCAGTAGTGATATTCATGTATAATGTCAGTAGTTAAAACTGATAACATACTGATCAAAGATCAATATATTGGCAGTAGAAAAGTATTATTGCAACAATTTAAAAAAATATACATTGTTTGACCACTTGGACCTTTCCACAATGTTCCACTGGTTAAATCCATGTTGCTGTATTGAGGGTCAGGTGAGTTGAATTTGTTGGTTATCAACCTCACGTTGGTTATTACCAATGGATCCCATCTGAAGACATTTAGTAACAGTTAAGCTGTTTACCTCAGGAAACACATGTCATGTACATAGTAAAAAAAACTTAAACAGTAAGTCAGTCCTCAGATAAGATTACGGATTGTAGGTTTTCTTATCTGCACATTACAATGTCACCAAAAGTTCATTTGAGGGAAAAAAAACAGTTTGGTCATGGATGCCAAGCTGGCCAGGTAAGGAGTGGGGGGAAATTAATGACCTATTTTTATGTTGTAGATAACATATATAAATATTCCCTAAAAAGATTAAGCTTTCTTCTTTCTCAAATTCAGGACTATAGGGGCTGAAGGAGATTTAAATAAGAGGGAATCCCAGTTTAAACTCTTAATCATGCCACCCACCGTTTGGGATCTTGGACAAAAACCTTATAAATATTTATAGATATTGAAAAATAGTTATAGTCTTATAGTTTTTCTGATCCTGAAACCTGAGAAATGTATCTTGTGATCTTGAGAACCCAAACCCAAGAATCCCGAATACTGGTTCATGACGGTGTTGGTGAGCCCTATTACTATGAAACCATGGTGATTCTGCATTCAGTAAAATCTTACTTCCTCTGTCACGCTACGGGGTTTCAAATTTCCCTCCACTTTCCAACTGTCACTGTACATCAAAGGATAATTCGGCTCACATCTGGTCCGTATTGCCAGTCACCGCAAGTAATCTTAACCTCCTAAGACCCGCACTCTTTTTCGGTATGCATTTTTAATTCCTCTTTGCTATTTGGGCTTATTGGGACCTGATAAGTATAAAAACTAAGCATCATCTTTTGACATGATGTAGTTTTTGAGAAAAATGATGTCCACATATGTGGACTCTCGGTCTTAAGAATTAAGTATTATGGTTGTACAGTTCCCTCACTATACATTCAGACCAGTGAGGCAAAGAAAAGCGGGTTTCTCTGACCCACGGGCCTGTCATGAACTCGCTCTCACTGCGTTGACCATTCCCGTACCACCCAGGTTCCCCTGTCCACACTGGCACAAACCGTACTGAGATTGCACAGTGACATCGGCACAATGAACAACTGCACCAGACGACCATGTATGGCTTGGATATTAATGTGATGTCACCATGCCCAAGCAATGTTCCTGAATGGCAATGTTCCTGAATACAGCATCAGATACACTCACTGAGCACTTTATTAGGAACATCCGATTATCTAATCAGCCGATTGTGTGGCAGTCGTGCAGATACGGGTCAGGAGCTTCAGTCAATGTTCACGTCGACCATCAGAATGGGAAAAAAATGTGATCTAAGTGACTTTAATTGAGGAATGATTGTTGGTGCCGGTGGTTTGAGTATCTCAGAAACTGCTGATCTCCTGGGATATTCACATGCAACAGTCTCTAGAGTTTTCAGATAATTGTGCAAAAAGCAGAAAGCATCTGGTGACATAACGCAAATAACCACACATTACCACAGTGGTATGCAGAAGATTATCTCTGTACACACAACGCATCAAACCTCTAAGTGGATAGGCTACAGTACAGCAGCAGAAGACTTGATAATTCAAAAAAATAAGTCTAATACATACCTAATAAAGTGCTCCCTGAGTGCATGTTGATAACAGACCTCTCTTAGAAAACAACAACGCTCAGTTTTATATGTTTATATTCGAGAGATCCTGTAATAATTGATCAGCATTATCACAGTGCCACAGGCAGAGTCTTATCAACCCTGAAGGTCAGGAAGTAACCGGCTGTCCTGATTAGTGGAGTGTAAACACGGCAGGATAACAACACAGGACAAGGACTGTGTGTGTCTGTGTGTGCGCACGTGTGTGTGTGTCTGTGTCTTTGTGTGTGTGTGTGTGTGTGTGTGTGTGGAATACCACAGGAATCGCAGCCTTGTTCAGAAATTAGTCACAGGATGTAGACTGAGGTGAGCACTGAAAGGGAGGAGGTGGGGGGGGGTGGGGGGTGGGGGGGATTCTGTAATATCTGTGGATTTCAAAACACTTGCACTGAAGGAGGCTTCAGAGGAAATCTGTGGGCTGTCGCTGCTCCTGCTCCTGTAATTACCCCCCGAACCTCCTCCTCGCACATCAGCACCAGCTCATTAAAGCCGAGCCAACAAGCTCCCATCTGCCCCGTCTTCCTGAGAGAGGGGGGCGGGGGGGGGGCTTCTTTATTCAAAGTCAATTCACTTCAATAAGAAAAAAACAGAAATTAGAATTTAAAAATAAACCCTGTTGAAGTCACACATGGTATATTTAAAATAGTAAATTACGGCTAACCCATAACTATACTTCAGCAGTAGAAATGAAAGTGGTAGTTGTAGTTGTCAAGGGATACAAAATGTTTGTTCATAACATCTGTGAAGACGGTATAACATATTATTGTACATGTGCAGTGCTGCACTATAATTACAACTGAATGTGACACTGCTATTACAGTGACTACAGTGCAATGCATTACCATCATACCTGCTCTTTAGTCTTAAACCTGTACACACCTAGTGCCATTATACCTGTGGAGGACTAGAGTATCTGTATACCTGCACAATAGGCTATTCATCTACCTGTATACTACACTAATACATTATTCCCATTCACATTTCAAAACATTTAGATTAAGTTCTATAGGCTATTTCCTTTGCCCTTGTTTTGGTTGCCATGTCCTGGACTTCTGTAGTGCAAACACAACGTGCCTCTTTGTTGACGGGGCTGAAACTACCCCAGAAGAGATGAGCCTATCCACAAGAGCCTCCCTTGATCCTCCCACCACTGGCCAACCAGCACAGACACCTGCTGTGGATGGATGGGTAATGGATCAGCGCAGCCCAGATGAAGACTTCTCTGGCTCTTCTCCAGAATCACGCTGACACAAAATGTCCTGACAATGTTACTGGAATGTTATAACATATGCCACTACGTGGAAGTGTTATTGTGGAGAACGTATGGGCATGGATACTCACCAACAACCATTCCAACAGCACTGTAAAGCATAGACTCAATTGTTGAAGTCCTGAGTAGATTATCAACACCCAACCCCCAGCAAAGAAGGAGTGAGTGAGAGAGAGAGAGAGAGAGAGAGAGAGGTGTGACTTGAGAAAGAGAAAGGGAGAGAGAAGTGTGACTTTAAACAAAACTGCATCTTCAGAAGAGGAAGACATAGTGGTAGTTATTTGGTATATTTCCATCCTTGTGTATTGGTGACTGTAACTGGTATATGAATAAATACTGGCTTTATATTTATTTCCACTGGGCATTTAAGACGATGCAAACTCTTGACCATGCTTATTGACGTAGGCTTGTCCTACAGGTGAATCAACAACAGCGTTTCCTGGTCACTGCCGGCCAAGGAAGACAATAAAAACTCTTCAGGAAATCATGAACCGGCTGCCCTCCCGCATAATAACTGCACGTTTGGGAAAGACTGTGCGGCCGGCGGCTGATCTCACCGGCCCAGAATGCCGTGCAGCGCACATACTGTACCCGGGGCTCTTTCGGCTCTCTGCCCCGTCTATAACATGGGCCGTCTGTCACGCTGTTGCTGCGTTACCCGGGGCGACGGGCCGCTGCAGCCGCCACCGTGACGTGTTCTGGCACGTCTGCTCCTTCTCACGCCGGGCGCCCGTGTCCTGTGAAATATTACACACCCGGGGAAAAAAAAAAAAAAGCAAGGAAAAAAAAAAGTGTGTGTTTTTCCTGGAGCGGCACGTGTGTCCTTCGCAAAGTTTCCTTGCTTTGTGTCTGCGCGAAGGAGTTATCGCCCCCCCTTCACCTGTGCAGGAGTGCTCTATCTCCCCAATTTGCCATTGTGCGTGTTGACGCTAAGCCCCTTCCCCCCCCCCCCCCCCCCCGTGGAAGCTGAGGGCCCTCCCTGCTTTGTGTGAGGGACTTCCTGCCCAGATATGGTCTGCCAGATACCGTAGTTGTGCCTGGCATGTGGCTTGGCTCCCTCCAGCAAGCTTTAATCTTATCTGCCCGGGGTAGAGTGGATCTGCTGGGGCGTGCTCTGTATGTGTGAGAAGGGATTAACGACTCATGCCTCGCCCCCCCCAGTGCCCCCTACCCTACACCATCAGCGCATCACCCTTCTATATGATAAATCCAGTTATTCGTCAACATCAGAAAAGCAGAACTTGGATTTCGTTCATTTTATTTCAGCACTTTATCCGAACACTTCAGAAGGAAGAGGCAGAGGTCTATACGTATGCTGCTGCACAGTCTCTACTCCAGCGACACTGGCTGTATGCCTTGGACTGTTCTGTTTGGTTCTTCTCAAAGCAGAGATCCAGGCCATTAAAATGAATAGCTCTCGCTCCCAATAGGGCCTCTCTGTTAATATGGCGGTGTTTGCCCTTGGGGGGGGAAAAGGTGACAAAAAGGCCCATTCCTGACGTCACACACTGTCAAAAAGTAAACGAGAGAGCCGTTTACACACATTGCATCAATGCAATATTACATGCATCATATGCACAAATGGGAAAAAAAAAAGAGAGATGACAGTCCTTCGTGGATGTAACACGCGTGTGTACGACAGTAAACACGCGAGGGCGTTTTCCGGTTTGTGCTCTGTTGTTGAAAACCAGGACCTTTTTGGGAGATCATTAACTTGGGTTTGGTGGTCAGGCTTTCAGGCCGCTCTTCCGGAGATTAGATGGAAACAGTGCGCGCCCGGAGAATGTTTTCTCCTTGGCCCTTTTTCTTATTTCCTGTTAATTCCTCTCATAGAGCCTCTCAATACCCACATCGCAGCCAGGACTCCAGTAGAGAGAACCATTGTAGTTCCTCCTCTTTCTTCTTCCCTTCTCTCTCTCTCTCTCTCTCTCTCTCTCACTATTCCTCTTTTACTCCCTCCATATCTCAATGTGCACCCCCCTCTTTCTCTTCTCCCTCCATCCTACCCTAAATCTCTCTCACTTTCTCTCTCTCTCCCCCCCTCTCTCTCCGTCCCTCTCTTTCTCTCTGTGGCAGGGATTCTGTGGGAGATTAATGCTCTGCTCTCTCGTTTACAATGGGCTGCGGAAGGCGTCCTGCTGGGGCCTGCAAGCCTCCTGCCTGAGCTCCAGGCCTGGACCAGGAGTGATCGGGCTGCCCCTGCATCCCCCGCCGTATCCCCGGCAAACAGAAATAATGCCCCCTTTCACTTCCAGGGCCACCACTTCACTTGCCATTCATAACCTGTTGTTGCCGCGAACTAATGCGTTTTCTTTTTTGCTTTTTTTCTCTGTTCGTTTCTTTACTCCTATTTCTTTGCCCAGTGCTCTGCTAAACCCCCCCCCCCCCCCCCGCCCCTAAAAAAAAAAACCTTTTCCTATTTGGTTGAATTACTCACTCAATTACTCTTTGTCTCGTTCTCCGTGTCCCAGGAAATATTTAATGTTTGTGGCCCCCTGAAATCTCGTCTCTCAGAACATCCTCGGCAGCTTTCATTTGGCAGTTTAACTGTCGTCATACAGTGCATGACGTTTTTTTAAATCCAAGACGCCACCAGGAACAACAGCTAATTCAAGGCTTGATTCTGTGTGTGGCCTCCTCGTTCCTGACATCCATACTGCCGAGAATGAATAGACGTATGAAAGCTTGTGGTAGCCACATTATATACAGTTTCAACTCAAGCACAGAAAGACTTCTCTGTAAGTTCCTCGATCATCAGGAGAGTGGGAGAATTTAAACATACTCTACCATACACTCCAGTGCCTAAAACGGTACAAATTCTTGTCTCTGGGGCGGTACCCTATAGGTACATAAAATTGTACCCATATTCAGCAATATGGCATTCATTTGTATCTTTTTTGAAAAGAAAAAGTACTCACTTTCAGGGCACGTGTGGGGAATTTGATCCTTGAAGAACGAAAATGTACCTCCACTGTCACTTTATTTCTGAGGGTGTACACAAGTCCTTGCTACTTGGTATTTTATGCTTATTATGGC